>NC_138094.1:6139388-6153888 GCF_964212035.1 Myotis nattereri
GTTAATTTGCATATCACCCTGATTAGCTAGTGGGAAGGGTAGCAGTCGTACGCCAATTACCATGTTTCTCTTTTATTAGATAGGATATGCACACACACACATACATATATATATATATATACATATATATATATATATATATATATATATATATATATGTACATGTGTTTGTATATATAGACATAGATATATATATATAGATATATATATACATATCTATATGTATCTCTCAGAGAGGGCTAATGAACTTTGATATTCAGCAAGGCTGAAAATCAGCATTATATTACCCTTCAGTTGGCAAAATGGCTGAAGGAAATCTCCTAACCTGATAACCCTTTTAATGTTTAGCATACTTGACTGCTGACATGCCTGTTTGCTTTGCTAAAGGGCATATATGAGAAACCTAAAGCCAAGTCAATAAAAGCTGATGGGTGCTGGGTTTCAGAGAGCTTCTCTGCTAGAAAGAAAGGTCTCTGCCTGGCTCCCCCATGTCTTCTAAATTTCTATTTGTTGTCTAGTGTACTCATTTGTGTTCAGCTCCTTTTCCAGATCCTGAATCCTTGCAGCATTCTGGCGCCCAATGTGGGGCATCTGGAGAAGAAATTTCACCAGAGTGAAAAATGAAGACATTTCACCAGAAAGCTGAGAAGTGCACTGAAAAGGTGGGGAAAATTCTCTGTGCACAAAGCCCATGCCAGCTTTGGAAATTGTGAAACATAAAGTGGGCGGAAAATCGTTCATTACTGCCAGGCTATAATGAGGGAAAGTTTGATTATAAATCAAAATAAATAAATAAATAAATAAATAAATAAATAAATAAATAATTGTAAACATTTACTTGTATGCTCAAGGATAAAGAAATTAAAATATCAAAAGGTACTCTCTGAAATCAGGCTCAAGGAAAAATGTAACATTGCCATCTTGAACTATGTGGGCTCTTGTTCGCACTGCATTATGCCTAATTCGTATTGGGGATCAAAAGTCTGTAATACCTAAGCCCTGGGTCCTCCACCTCTAGTGTGGAAAGGCACAGCAGCTAGAGAAAACGGGGTTAACAGTCATTTTACAAAAGGACTGTTTAATGCTTTGTCTGAAAATTACCATATGACACCTTGGGACAGGCAGATTTTAGGTAAAATAACTTTGGAGGACAGCCAATGCCATGAAGAGCAGAATAAGATCCATGAAAACTACTCTGATTCATTAAGCCTTGTCTCTATGTTATGGGCGCATGTCAGTTGATTATTATTAATCTGTTTTGGTTGTTTATTGTTAGTCTATTAAGCATGCCTTCAATTTAATTTAATAAGAAAAGAAACAGTAGATGGACAGGCCATTACTAAATATCTAAAACACCTCCCAACCCATTAATTACTAGTCTTTTGGTGATCCTGTAAAATGTATGCCCACTCTCGAGAGTGTTATTAAAAGTCTCATTTTATTTCCCAGACCGTCATTTGAAATTTGGATAGATGAGACATTCCTCACAATTTAAGGGATATCTCTGGGATTTCTGTACCCATGAAGAGAAAAACACTAGCTTAAGAGAAGTCGCACCCCACCCGATTTTGGGTGGCCTCTTGGACTGACCCCCATCTCTTCACAGATGTTATAATACAAACCCAAGACTGTTTTTCTTTATAAGATGGTGAAAATGACACAAGGAAAATATACAGGCTGTGTTTAAGCAATAAGATTATTGTTTCCATAATAAGGGGCAGTTCTTAAATAATAATGGACCATATTCCAAGCTTAACATTAATGCCAATGAAAGCCAGTAAGTTTTCTCTGCTGCAAAATTTGCCAAAGTGAAACGCCCTCAGATGGTGATAACTGGCTTTTGGAATCTCAAAATTGTTAAAAGTTAAATAGATAGATATAACTAAAATGAAGGCTTTGTGACAAAGCTTTTCAGTAATAATCTAATCTAATAAAAGAGAAACATGGTAATTGGCGTCCGACCGCTACCGTTTTCATTGTCTAATCAGGGCGATATGCAAATTAACTGCCAACTAAGATGGCAGTGAACCGCCATCAAAGATGGCGGTTAATTTGCATATATAGGCACAATTCAGGGAGGCGAAAGGGAAAGCAGGAAGAAGCCCCCTGTCACTGTCAGTGATCGGAAACCCAGGGGGGTGCTAAGAGCCCTGCCCCCCAGCCATGGTCGGAGAATTGGGCACCTTTGCCAACCTGGCCAGTGATTGTGGGAAGTAGGGTTGGAGCCAGCGATGGGTGCTGGGCACGGGCAAATTTGGCAGTCCCAGCAGCATGGAGTCCCTTGCCTGGGCTTAAAGCAGAACCCGCAATCACGGGGCCGCTGCCACTGCGGTTCACTGCTGCCCAGGCCGGACACCTCGGCCAGAGGCGTTATGCCTGGTCAGGGGCAGAGCCTGCAATCGTGGGGAGCTGGGGATCCCCTGCCCAGACCTAATGCCTCAGCCAGAGGCGTTAGGCCTGGGCAGGGGCAGAGCGGGAGATTGTGGGGAGCTCGGGTCCCCTTCTCAGGCCTAATGCTCCGGCCAGAGATACTAGGCCTGGGCAGGGGCAGATTGGGAGATCGTAGGGAGCTGGGCATCCCCTACCCAGGCCTACTGTCTTGGCCAGAGGCATTAGGCCTTTGGCCGGGGCGTAGCTTGCAACCCTGGGGAGCTGGGGTCCCCTCGCCAGTCCTAACACCTCGGCCAGAGGCGTTAGGCCTGGGAAGGGGCAGAGCGGGAGATCTTGGGGTGCTCGGGTTCCCATGAGGCATTAGGCATGGGCAGTGGCAGAGCAGGAGATCATGGGGAGCTAGGGGTCCCCTACCCAAGCCTACTGTCTTGGCCAGAGGCATTAGGCCTGGGCCGGGGCGTAGCTTGCAACCCTGGGAGCTCGGGACCCCTTGCCAGTCCTAAGGCCTCGGCCAGAGGCGTTAGGCCTGGGAAGGGGCAGAGCGGGAGATTGTGGGGTGCTCGGGTTCCCATGAGGCATTAGGCATGGGCAGGGGCAGAGCGGGAGATTGTGGGGAGCTGGGGGTCGCCTGCCCAGGCCTACTGCCTTGGGCCAAAGGCATTAGGCCTGGGCAGGGGCAGAGCCACCTGCAACTGTGGGGAGCTGGGGGTCCCCTGCCCACGCCTGACAGCTCTGCCAGAGGCCTCAGGCCTGGGCAAGGGGCCGATCTGGTGATTGGTGATCAGAGGGTGATGAGGGTCAACTCCTCTGGCCAAGGCATCAGGCCTGGGAGGGTGGCGGAGCCAGCAATTGGAGTGGGCTGGGGGTCGTCTGCCCAGGCCTGATGCCGGGGCCAGAGGAATCAGGCCTGGGTGGGGGGTGGATCCAGTGATTGGGGGGATATGAGGGTCCCCTTGCCTAGGCCTGAAGCCTGTGTCAGAGGCGTCAGAGTTGGGCGGGGGGTGGAGCAAGCAATCAGAGGGAGATGGGGGTCCCCTCCCCAGGCATAATTCCTGGGCCAGAGGCATCAGGCATGGGTGGGGGCCAGAGCCAGTGATGGGGGAGATGTGGGTCCCCTGTCCAAGCCTGACACCTCTGGCGGAGGTGTCAGGCCTGGGCAAGGGGACGATCCTGGGATTGGAGGGTGATGGGGGTCAACGTCTAAGGGCTCCCAGTATGTGAGAGGGGGCAGGCTGGGCTGAGAGACACTCTCCCCCCTCCCCCCAGTGCATGAATTTCGTGCACCGGGCCCATAGTTATAAATAAATATATTGATGGTGAGGGTGCAGTCCCTGAGGAGAGGGCGGACTGCACTCTCTGTTGGAGGAAAGGGCCAGTGGATCTTCTCCCTGTAAAAGCAGAGAACCTGGAAAAGCACTCTTAGATGTTATCTCTGAAGGAAAAATGTGGTGGTTTTAAAATTCCAATGGCTACAGGCCTTCTTCCTTTCTCCCCCTACTTCTTTGGCAACCTCATATGTCTAAACATACTTTTCCAAAGTCTTTGGTAACTTAAAAAATTGGAGTTGCTTACATTAAGTAATAAAACTTATTAAAACTCTAAATGTTTTGAAATAACAAAATTTTGCAATATTTATTTGAGTTTGACTCGAATGAAAAAACAAAGGACAGATTTGAATCTATTAATTAAATAAGTCTTTGTTAATTTTATTGGAAATATATCCCTAAAAATGTGAAGGTATTACTAAACTAAGAAATGCTAAGGATTTAACTTACCACCTAAAATTTAAGGCTTCCAAGAGTTAAAAGTTCAAATTAAATTGGGAGAAATTATGTGCTCGTAATGATACAATGCATAAAGTTTAGAAATTCATTATCAAGAAAAATAATTCATGTGATTTCTCTGGAAAAACTTAGTAGTACAAAATATATTGTAGTCCTTATGTGTACTATGTGTGGTAAAATGTCAACCTAGGATATACTATTTTATTGGACTGATTAAAAAAGTGGATTAATTCTATGGTCTGAACCAAATTTTTAATATAAAAACCAGTTTAAATTTTATTGATCTATTTTAGAATAATTACAATAAATGTATAATGTAATGTTTGGGTTACACATATTTGTGATAGTCTTTCCATGTTAAATTTCAAGACTTTAACCAAGAGATAGCTTTGAAACTTTTCAAGTGCCCTGGAATAATTCAAGGGTTTACTCTCTTCTAAAAAGAAATATTTTAGGAAAAGAAATATTTTCAAACAAAATTACCCCGATCTAATATACTTGAAATCACTTGAAGCTTCATCAAATAAAAATTAATAACTGTGTTCTCTTTACATGCACGTATTTTAAATGTTATAAAAGTTTCACCCTCTAAGGGAGGGCAGGACAAAGTTGCTGAATACTTCTTAAGCAACATCAGATTATTCAGCAGCAGAATTTTAAGATGGGAGCCCTGACAGCCTGATCTTTAGATAGGCCCCGGGGTAGTGCAACATCTGGACTTCATAGGTCAAATGTATAAGTTTACTTACTTTGCTTTCTCAATAAAGATGCATACTTTAGTCACTAAATAAATTAGCTTTTTACAATATAATCATGGACTCATATAAACTCAGTTATACAAGAAGCAGATATTTTATTAGCAATTGGTTCTAACACAGTCCAGAGTAAAATATCTGTACCTATGCAAATGAGCACTAGCCAAAAGAATGATGTTTAAAAGTAAATTTTAAGCTCAATAAAAAGGAGAAATTTTTAAATCTCTTTTGCTACTATTTACAAAGAAAAGAAAAGTTATTATTGGAGCATTAAATCTCACCATTAATAAGACACCATAGAAAAAAGGGAGTTACTTTTACTTAATCTGTATGCATTGCACAATTGGCCAGCATACTTCCTATTGGTATTTCTTAAAAGGAACCAAGTTTGTAGCTCTATTTAAAAGAAAAAGAAATGTTTTTAAAAGAAACTCCCTAAATGTGGCCTAGAAATTACTCTGGGAGAAAAAACAGGAGCAGATTCCCTTCAAAGATCTAGAAAACTGTAATTAAAAATAAATGTATTAGGCTTCATAAAGAAAAGTAAACCATTTGCATTTTGCCTCCGTAAACAACGCTTATGTCAATATACTCAAAGACTGATAGCAAAAACCCTATTAGTGTCATTTACTGTCCCCACCCAATGACAAAGTTAGGAAATAAGCCTTATTTTTGACTGATTTAAATTAGCAAATGAAAATAAAAGAATATTCAGGGGAACTTAGTTGGAATAGGCAGAAACCTATTCCTGGAGCAGTTACTGTTTTTACTGATAGTTCATCTCATGGTAAAGCTGCTTATAATGCAAAGAATTCAGACCAAGTCATTCAGACCAGACATACTTCTGTGCAAAGAATCGAATTAGAAACGATCAAGGCTGACTTGCAGGATTTCCAAAAGCCTATTCATATTATCTCTGATCTGCCTATGCTGCTGGCCTGGTAAACAGAACTGCAACTACTCAATTTAAATGTCTGTGACCGATGCCTATCTATACTATTTGAACAAGTCCTGGTCCTTTAACAAAAGGAAATGCATAGGCCTATCAATTAGTTATTTTATTAAACAGGCCACAGAATCTCATCAACTTTTACATCAGCCTGCCAAAATATTGTACAGCAGGCAAAACAGATTATCAAGAAATGTCCTCCTTGCATGTTATATCTGCTACAAGGGCCTCTAAATCCCAACTTGAAAAACAAAAGTGGGGGAACAGTGAAGAAATCTCCTGTAAGTAGACTACACCAAGCCTTAATTACTTTAAAATTTTCCCTTGTAATGCTGATGGAAAGACACTCATAGAATTACACTGGTTTCTGAATAAACCAAACCAAAATGGTCTGGTTAAATGGAAAGATACCGAGTCTGGTTTATAGCAGTGTCCCTTTATTAACCTTTGGTCGAGGATATACTTGTGTGTTTCCATAAAACTCCTCCAAGCCTGGGTGGTTCCTGCAACATGAATCTGAGAGAGGAACTGACCAGACTACTGCAACCACAGATAGCAGAGGCCCCAAGAAAAACGCTGAGGAGTCAGAGGAGAAACATCCAGAGATGGGGGATGGTGAAGACGCCTTGCCATGGTAGCACTCATCATCGGTGCATTGGTGCAGGTTGACCATGACAAAGCCAAAAAAATTCAGACCTACATTGTCGTTTCTCACCATTTGTCCACCATCCAGAACTCGAACATCATTGCTGTCATGTCACAAGCTAACTGTGACTGGGAAAGGGATCCATAAAAAACTAATGGCCCCAAAAGAAGCCTGCTATGAATGAATTCCTTAAATACCTGACAATAATATTTAGAAGGACATGAAAGAACTCAATCCTTGTCGTCGAATCTCCCTACGTTTCCTTTTTAGAGTAACCGCTATTGTCTTTCTTTCTTGTTCTTCTATGTTTGCTTCCAGGGTTAAGATGCAGAATGAAAAGTCTTAAAAGGATCTGAGCCCAGCTAATGGCAGACACCTTTCTAAACTAATTAAGAAAGCAAAAAGGGGGAAATGTCGGCCCAGCAAAGACCAACAGTAGTGAACATATCAAAGCGAGAATCCTACAGCAGGCGAATGGACTTTGATATTCAGCATGGCAGAAAATCAGCATTTTGCTACCCTGCTGTTGGCAAAATGGCTGTAAGCAACCTCCTACCATGATAATACTTTTATTGTTTACCAAACTTTACCATTGATATGCCTGTATGCTTTGCTAAAGGGAAAATGTGTATTAAAGTAAATAAAAACTGATGGGTCCTGGGTTTCAGAGAGCCTCTTTACTAGAGAGAAATGCCTTTACCTGGCTCCCCCATGCCTTCTAAATATGTAATTGTTGTCTAGTGTATTCATTTCAGTTCATACACTTTTGCAGTTCCTGAATCTTTGCTGCAAAAGGTTGCTGCAGGGAAGGTAGGGGAAGGTGGGGTTAGAGAGATCAACTAAAGGACTTGAGGCATGCATATGAGCCTGACTAATGGACACTGACACCAGTGGGGGTGATGACATGAGGAGGAGGTAGGAGGGACAAATGGGGGATAAGGACACATATGTAATACCTTAACCAATAAAGAAAAAAATAGCCCTAGCTGGTTAGGCACTGTGGATAGACTATTGGCCTCCAGACTGAAGGGTCCCAGGTTCGATTCTGGCCAAAGACACATGCCTGGGTTGTGGGCTTTGTCCCCAGTGTGAGGCATGCAGGTGGCAGAGAATCAATGATTCTCACGCATCATTGATGTTGCAATCTCTCTCCCTCTCCCTTTCTCACTGAAATCAATAAAAATATTTCAAAAAATAAAAGAATAAACAGATGAATAAAATAGAGCCAGAGTAAAAAATATATGTTTTAGAATATAATAAAAGGAATCCTATTATTTTCAGATATTTAATAATTCCTACAACTTTTGTGATAAAATAGGTTTGCACTGTTTTGGTAATATTATATTTAATATATTTTCCTTAACATATTAATGTTTATTGCATGTAACACTATATTATAACAGACTAATATGCAAATTGTCCCTTCAAACAGGAGTTTGACCAGGAGATCCACCATGGGGTGAAACAGTCTGGCTAGCATCCCGGGCTGCACCATGCAGGCAGCCCCACACTGTTCTGTAGACGCCCCCCCTTCACCCCCTCAATGATCGAGGACCCGCCAGCCAGTATTATGCCCACAGCCCCTTCCCCTGGCCTTCATCTTCCCCCATCTGATCCCCCACTCGATCTGGGTGGAGCCAGCCGGCCAAACACCTGTATCCCTCCCCCTGGCCAACCCGGCGATTGGGGTGTGCAGGCCGGACACCACCCATGCATGAATTGTACACTGGGTCTCCAGTATTATTATATTTAAAATTGTTTTTCTTGGAATATTAATGCTTATTGCATGTAAAATTATTACATTTAAAATAGTTTTTCTGGAAATATTAACATTTATTGAATGTAACATTATGACACTAAAACCATTTTTCTTAAAATATTAAAAAAGTAAATATAAAAAAGAGGGACACTGTATCAACATGGATTAAAAGGAATGCATTCTTCACTCTGGTGTTATCTACTTATTACCTCACTAATCAGAAGATGAAGAATTATTTCCTAACAATGAAACAATAAGATAGTGTTGAGTACAGATGCCCATCCACTACTCACTTTCCACATGGTTTCCAGAAATTAAAGTGCAGCATTCCTTTTAAAACAGCTCATTACTCTAATCCATGAGAGACTGTACCATTTACCTTGACTTCCCATCCCAGTAATGCTTTGCCTTGGATCAGAATGGGCAGGTCTTGTAGGTGGAGGATCCCAACTTCTTGAAGATGGAGTTCTTTTCAGTGGAAGGGAATCCACCCTGCAGCCACTTCTGTGAAGATTAATTGTATGTCCGCCATCCTCTGTGTCATAAATAACATCATTCTACTTGAGTAGGGTCAACATTTGTTAAATGGTCAAGTCTGGTTATTGTGTATTTATATTTACTAAACAGGATCATGGTCATAAGCATGCTGGTTAGCACAAAATGATAAAATTCTATCTTCACATGTCTTCAGTACAGTGCTCAGAGTTATTGAAAATCAGTTTGGATAACTGAGAAAGAACTGAAGCAGAATTATATATATACGTGCCAATAAAACAAAACAAAACACACACACACACACACACACACACACACACAGACACACACCAGAATTTGAATGCAGAGAATCCAGATATACTAAGTGAAAGAAGTTATTTAAAAGATACAAGAAAACAGTCTCAACTAGTCTTCAAACTAATTTCATCTCAATAAAAGCTTTTAAAACATGTAATGTCATAGTTAAAAATTAAAATATAAAAAGTCAAAACATGATGCATTACAAAAAAGTGTTATTTTAAGAATGTTATCATATAATTCCTACAGTTCATTTATAAAATAACTCTTTGATCAGAATACTACACTCTATTTTAATAGTATTTAAAGAAAACATGTTGAATAATACATAATTAACAATCACTGTTTTCATTTTCAAATAGAAAAGAAGCTTATCTTCCAATTCTGTAATTCGTCATGGGAAAGAAGAACTATGAGCATCCTCATATGTGGCCAAATATGAACTGGCAAACTCTTCTCAGTATCACCCAGATGGTAAAAAACAGGAACATTCACCTTCATCTTGCACAAACCCTGCAATAACACTTTAGGAAATTTCCCATGAAATGTCACACATCTAATTATCACAAATGGACACTAAATCTTTGAAATTAGGAAAACTGGTTAATATGAAACCAACTTTTCCTGCTACAGATATATTGAAATGAATACACTTTCCTTTCATAGTCAGTCAAATAAGTAAATAGATAAATTAATTAAAAGACAACTCCCTGAAAATAGCTCGTCAACATGTTTATTCATGTTTCATATTCCTCATATACAAGAAAGAAAGAAGGAAAGAAAGACCAATAAACTTGGTGAATCATTGGTTTTTAGCCTTTTCCTGAGTCAGAGACCCCTTTGTGAATCTATTAAATACCATAGACATTTCTCTTATGTAGTTTCCAAATGGAAAGTTTTCTACATCAAACATAAGTACAAGATCATCTTATCAAATTAATAATAGAGATTATTATTTTACACAGTACAGGGTTGCACATTCCTATACTCAAAACTAGTATTTCAAATCCAATTCTAAATAATGAAGTGTGTGTCCTTGACGTTTATATAGTTAGACCAACTTTTATTTCAGTGGGAATTTTCCAAGGTGAACTGATGTCCTTTTTTTGAGACGAAAGAAGGGTACTTTCAGAACAAATTCTTAGTAGTTCAATAAGTATGAATCTTCACTTTAAACCTACATGACTTCCTGTTCCCAAAGTGTAACATTCTAACATAAGATCAATAGAATTGAGTTCTTCAGAGAACAGTTGAAGTGACTAGAGGCAAACAGTAATGCTAAAATAGACTGAATTTAGCTTGAGGTTTAAATCCTATCCGTGTAAGGTCATTAGGAGTGTTTCACACATTACATATTGCATTCATTATTAGAAGTGCTATACCTCTTTAGCAATTACAAATCATCTTGATCATCAGTATACATTCTCAATCTAATGAACGGTATCATTTCTTTTGCTTTGAATGATATGGATGAAATTGAGGTGTATCTCTTCATTCAATGTTACTGTTTTCACATAAATAATGGTTTCATGCCCATATCTTTTTTTAATTTTTTAAAAAACATTTGAGTTACTGACAGTAACTTTATGAATTTAAAGTTATTGAATTTATGGAAGTTAATATGATCTCATAGGCTTCAGGTACACAAGTCTATGACACCTCATTTGCATATTGTATTATGTGTTTACCTACCTCAGATCTCCTACCATCCCTAGATTTTGGAACATTACCTAAGTGTTTTACACCTGAGGGTCCTTTTGCTTCTCTTACTTCCTCCTCTTCCACTTCTCAGACTTCTCACATCACCTCTATTTCTTGATGGAACTGGTGCCCTCTGCCCACCCCCACTTTGAAAAGATGGTTTCTTGGTGTAGTCTACTTTAGTTGTTTTTCCACCCACAGACTAAAATGAGTACACATAATATCAACACTACATAACATTTAACCTGAACAAATGAGCAACTGTTTGAAACCTACTTATTATTGCAACTAAAATCAAGATCTACCTCAAATTCTTCTCCCAAACCAAGTGTTTCCTTCAAAAATGACAGAGTCCTTTTTCATGGAAAGTTTATGAAACACTTCATTATTAACAATATTCCATTGAAGTATTCAACACAGAACCATATATGTTGGTTAATAAAATTCCTCCAAAGACCCCTAGTAATAAGGACTAAAATGTATGTTGGTTAATAAAAGTCCTCCAAAGACCCCTAGTAATAAGGACTAAAATGTATGTTGGTTAATAAAAGTCCTCCAAAGACCCCTAGTAATAAGGACGAAAATGTCTCACATTCCAGGGGAAAGCACATAAATTCCATTCTTGTTTTTTAGTAGGCTTATTCTTGGTTATCTGGAGAGAGGGATATAGAGATGGAAACATAGATGAAAGAGAAATATTTTGATCAGCAGCTTCCTTAAATGGCTCCTACTGGCAAACCAGCCAGCCCCTTGGGCATGTGTCCTGACCCGGTATAGATGATAGGCCATCTTGGTTCACAATTCTATCCTCAACCATTGAGCAATACTGACTGGGCAATGTGGATTACTTTTTAGAATGTGTCTGTTACTTCATTTATGTTTTGACACATCTATTTCATGTTTTCCAGTGCACCCGGCTTACATAAACTATTTATTTTTTAAAACAAACAATCATTCATTCAAAATGATTAGGTACTTTATTCCTCCTCTACCGCTTCTCAGGTTTCTTACTTTTACTATTTCTTCAGTAAAAATAACAGAAAACAATGTCCAGTATGAATGCAACTCTGTATACAAGGTTCTGATTTGTTTCTCCATTCTATTTTTAATCGGCTCTTTGCACAATCTTTAGTATTTTTATGTTACTGCACTGTTTGATGTTAAATATGGTTCTAAGAAAACAAACCATCTTGAAGGGGAGAGCTGCTATGACTAGGAACCCAGCCTCACCTCTACCCAGATGGGCCTCACACATCACCTGAGAGCCACTCTGGCCACATACCTTTTTACGGCAGCAGCAGACCCACGGACACCGGGACTCCAGCCCCCCACCACTGCCATTGCCTCCTGTGAGTCTTGGAGTGTACAATTGAATTGCAGATCCACTCTGTGGCCATTGGCCCATCACACCCTGGCACCTGGGTTCTGACATGATAGCTAAAATGGGGAGACAAACAAACAACACCCAAAGGACAGAAAAGGAGGAATTGCCAGAAGAGGAACTCAATTAAATGGAGACATACAATATGTTCGAAAAGGAATTCAGAATAAGGGTCATAAAGTTGATACACCAGATGCATGGGAAATCCACAACTTACATAAGAATCAAGGACAAATGAAAAAAATTGATAATAGCTACAATAAAAAATACGATGGAAGGTTTCAATAGTAGACTAGAAGTAGCAAAGAATTGAATCAGCCATTTAGGAGACAAGGCAGAGTAACACACCCTGAACAACACAATCTGAATAGCAACTTGAGAGAAAAAACAGAAAGCAGGTGGATATCCTAAGGGAGATTGGGGATAACATGAAACAAATAACATGTGTATAATAAGGGTGACAGAAGGACAAGATGAGGAACAAGGATTAGGAAACCTATTAGAAGAAATAATCACAAAACCTTCCTGATCTTGGGAAGAAAAAGTCACACAAGCACAGACAGTCCCAAAAAAGATGAAACCAATAAGACCTATACCAAGACACATTGTAATTATAATGGCAAACAATAATGACACAAACAGAACCTTAAAGGCTGCAAGAGAGACACAGAGAGTCATCTACAAAGGCTCTCCTGTTAGATTATCAAATGATTTTTAACAGAAACACATCAGGCCAGAAGGGAATGAAAGGAAATATACAAAGTGATGCAAAACAAGGGACCAAATCCAGGAATACTTATCCAGCAAGGCAATCATTCAAGACTATAGGGGAATTCAGTGTCTTTACAGAAAAAAAAAAATCTAAGGGAGTGTTTCACTACTAAACCATCAATGCAAGAAATGCTGAAGGGACTGTTGTAAAAAGAAGGAATAGAAGAGACAGAAGAAACACAGGCATAAAGAAAAAAGTGGCAACATATCAGTACCTATCAAAATAACCTTAAACCTAAATGGACTAAACACTCCATTCAAAAGATATATAATGGCCAAAATTATAATAAAACAAGACCCATATATATGCTGTCTATGAGAGACCCACCTCAGAATAAGGACTCACATGGACTGAAAGTGGAAGGAGAGAAATACTTTTCAGGCAAAGAAGGGGAAAAAACTAGGGGATCAATAATTATATTTGAAGAAATAAATCTCAAGAAGCCAAGATGGTGATGGAATAGGCATATACGTCCCAGGGCATGTCCCGGAGCAAATGGAGTGAGCAGCTGAAACTAATAACACCCACCCGGAATTGGCAAAGTACACTCAGGTGGTCAGACAGTTTACAGCCAGGAAGGGCAGAGTTCCTCTGGTAAGGTAAAAACCAGGGATCTGGGCAGGAAAGTTTGCCACACCTCTGAGCCCAGAAAGGGTATAAGCACCCCTATGTTCATAGCAGCACAGTTCACCATAGCTAAGACCTGGAAACAGTCTAAGTGCCCATCAGCAGATGAATGGATTAGAAAACGGTGGTATATCTACATGATGGAATACTATGCTGTTGTAAAAAAGAAGGAATTCTTGCCATTTGCAGCAGCATGGATGGAACTGGAGAGCATTATGCTAAGTGAAATAAGCCAGTCAATGAAGGAAAAATACCACATGATCTCACTCATTTATGGATAATAAAGACCATTATAAACTTATGAACAAAAATAGATACAGAGGCAGAGCAGCTTCGAACAGACTGTCAAACTACAGCGGGAAGGCCGGGGAGGGTTGGGGGGCAGGCGGGGAGAGTAAGAGATCACCCGAAAGACTTGTATGCATGCATATAAGCATAACCAATGGACATAAGACACTGGGAGTTAGGGGAGGCCAGGGGATAGTCAGGGCGGGGAAGAAAGAGGAGACATATGTAATACCCTTTGTAATACTTTAAGCAATAAAACAATTTAGAAAAGAGAGAAAAAAGAAATCTCAAAGTAAAGGTCATAAAAAAGAGATAAGACCGATTGCTATGATGTGCTCTGACACCCAGGGAGTAGACTCTCAATGCAAGAGCTGCCCTTGGGGATCAGTGAGCTCCCACAGGGCAGCGCCATTCAGCTGGATCCTGTGCTGACGACTGGCAAGTGGAGCAGCAGTGGCAGGAATCTCTCCCACCTCCACAGAGGCGCTAAGCATGTTTGGCAACTGGGATTAAGCCTAAGCCATCATTCGGACATCCCCTGACGTCTCCCAGGCTGCCAGAGGGTGAGGGACTCTGCCAAGTGTACAAAGTTCGTTCACTGGGCCTCTTATATTGCTAATAAACTACAATAAGATATAACAAAATTCAAATACTT